>NC_051183.1:9228963-9264121 GCF_013339695.2 Rhipicephalus sanguineus | reverse complement strand
CACATGCGTTTTCACATTTTTTCAACTAAAAGGTGCGTCAACGTTTCTAGGAGCTGAACATGTCCGCAGCAGCCTGGCTGAGGGAGACCTCGCCCGAAAAGTTCTTTGCGGACGTGGTTAGCCTCTCGTTCGTCCACGGCTTCCACTCGCTCTTCGAGATCACCTCCTGGGAGAAAGGGAACGAGACGCGCTACGCGATCGACGACCAGCCCTCGTTCGCGCAGTGGTTTCGCTGAAGAACGAGTGAGCAGCAAAGGACTAAGGCTTTACCTGAGCAGATTGTTGGACGCCATAGTCAGGGAAAGGCAACGTATCCGGCACCACCTTTCGACGAAATCATCGCACTCGACGGGGACAGATCGCGGAACCAGGACGACGAAGAACCGAAGCGGTCCAGGGTTGACGAAATCGTTTGCGGACGCTTCTCCGGGCCGACGTGGGTTGATGCGCTGAGCCGACACGCAACCTCGAAGAGAGTGAACGGCGCATCCCTGGAAACGCGTCACTTCGTTGCCGTCTGCGATGACCTGAAGAACGTCCTGGTCCAGACGACGTCGTTGGCAAGGCCGCTGTACCTGATGGTTCTTCTGATGGCTCACGTCGTCGTGTACGACTACCGACTTTCGGGTCCCCTGCGAACGACCGAGTTGCTCAGGGAATCGTGCTACCTGGAGGCGTCGGTGGTGTTCGATGGCGCCTGGCCAGCTCTGCTCACTCGACTGCTGTCAGTGTCCGAGAACTCGCGAAAGGCTATAGACGGCTACTTCGCGTCCATGCTCAAGGGTTCCAAGGCCGAGGTCCTCCACCGGGGCTGGATGACGCGAGCGGACGCGCTGACCACGGCCAGGATGCTAGAGAACGTGAGCATGCTGCGTTTTCCCGACGGAACGCTTTCGGAGCCTTGCGCTTGGAACAGCGATGCCAACGGCAGCTTGGCCATCACAGCCACGGACTTCATCGGGAACAAAGTCGCTCTCCAGCACAACGGCAGAGGCGACAACTGCGATCGCGGTTCGGGTAGTGCTTCTCCACTTGCTCGAAGGCACGGCGATGCGATTCGAGCGTAGCACCAAGACGCTGGTTGTTCCGCACGCGTTCGGCTGGCCTCCTCTGTACTACCCGCAGCTGCGCGAAGAGTACCTTGGAGTTCTGATGGCGAGACGACTTCTGCGCACTACGTTTGCGGGCCGCACCAGCGACAGCGGCGACCACACATGGAGCCAGGAGACACTGGCCAGGTAATCCCTGTTCGAGACTGCGAGCAAAATACGCGAGCTGACGGAAGCTCCGTTTTTCTTATCAATATATTCGTGTCGATGTAAGTAAACCTGGTGTTATACTAGTGATTACATCAACGATGCCCATATCATGCCCTTTTCTTGCGCCCCGTGTAAACATTCGTAAACTGAACTCACGAAATACCACCTGGGTATTTTTTCTACAGATTTATCGGAAATGAACTATCGCGGCCATATTTCTGTCTTCTAACCTGCACTACCAGATTCGCGCTGAACAACAATTTTATTTTACCAAGAATTCGTACTAATTACGGTAAACAAACTAACATTCACTTCTATTTCAATATGGAACGCTGTTCCAGTTATCATAAAAGCTGCAAGATCGTTACAGCAATTTAAGAAAGGGCTAAAGATGTACTTACTTCGCGCAGACTAACCAGAAGACTTACTGTTTCTTTTATTTAATGCTTTCTTTGTTGTTCGGCGCTTTTCTGATCCATACGAATAAACTGTTGTCTTACTTGCTTTTTTTATAATTTCTCTTGCTGCCACGTGAAAAGCTAAAATCATATTATTGTATGTAATCAATTGTGTATTTTGTTCTGCTAATGTTCTGTTTTTCGCTTGAATACTACCTTGTGCGACTGATGCGTCGAATTGTTAACTACAATAATTGTCTTTGTACAGGAGCACACGATACAGTCTCTGACTATGGGACCTCCTGCTGTATCCTAAATACTTGCAATGTTACCCAACTTTTAATGATAAAATTCTAACGCAGGCACATGAAGATCCAGGACTGCTACACCCGGCGGTCTGCCACGCTCCACGGCGAGCTGTCCGACTACCAGTTCGACCTGGCCTCGGCCGCCACCGACGCCGTCGGCGTGGCTTACTCCGAGAAGGTTCGGCTTGACCCCGCGCCCGTGGCCGGATCGTGGCAGCGCAGGAGAGCCACCAGCGCCCTGTTCTTCAAGAGGGCTTGCCTGGCGCTCTGCAAGTCCCCAAACGTCAAGGACGACGCCTACGAAACCGACGAGGCGACCCTGCACGCCGCCTGTCTTCTGGGCGTAGCCAGCGTGCCACGTTTCTTCGAAGTCTTCGCGTGTGCCAGGGGCGACCCCATGACGCGCTTGCGACAATGCTTCGAATACTGACGAGAATACGGTTCATTGTCGCGCGTTTGAATTTAATTTGATTTATTAGCGAAGATGCAAACGGTGCTTGCAAATGCACGAAACTCGCCGAGAACATTAGCATCATGCTAGTATCGATTTATATGTATGCAATAGCAGCCACACAGATAAAGAAATAGCGATGTCACTTTGTACTCGTGCAAGGAGGAACTACCCAGTATTGAATTGCTGTTCTATCCATTATTAATTGCATTTACATTCACTATGTTGATTTGTAGTTCTGCGATGTTTTAAATCTTAGTTGCTATCCGTATCCTTTTGCACTCGTGCGATAACTCGAGGTACCCCTGTCAGTTTCGGGTCCTCCTTTTGTACTAGGTCGATGTGCATTTTGTAATAAAGAAAATTGTGATAACTTGGGTAACCTTGAACTTTGAGACACTTGAACATTCAGTACTGGTCTCTGTAATGTTGATTATCAAACGTTTGTTCAAGCTGCCTTCCCATGATTGTAGACACGGGAACCTCTTTGTTTCGCTTACAAAACTCGCTATATTCTCGGACGAGAGCTGCCGCATCAAGGCTTGCTTTGTGAAAATGATCACAGAGTTGTAGATATATGGGACTGTTGCTGTGGGATCTTTTTAATTGCTAGACCATTTTTAACGTCACCTTTAGAATACAGTACGTTCTCCTCAATAATTTGTGTAAGACTACCACGCTTGCTTTATGTGTACGTGTGATCAGTGATTTTGTAGAGATGCCTTATCTATCGTGTGAGGACGTTTCGATAGTGTAGACAATCACTTTGTATTCTGGTAGTGGTCTTAGTTGCAGATGGCATGCGCGTGTTTCGCTTGCGTTATGAAATGCGTATCCACTTTCAACAAACGACACGAGATGCTGATTTACAAATTCGAACCAACTTGCTCAAGAAGTATCGTTATGACCTATAAACCTAGGTTGCGAAGCATCTCACTAAAGCTGTCTATGATGTGCGCTGGTACCTCCGCATCTAATCACCCCTCCCACCTCGCACTGCGCGCTCGTCTTATCCTCCAGCGCCCTCACGACGCACCTACAAGCACACACCAACACGGCGCGCATCGTCGGTCGTTTTCTTTTGATCACGCAACTTCACCCGAACACGCGTAGACCATGGTAGGATCTAATCGCACTTGCAGTTCACACGGAACGTCGCACCGACGCCGACGGCGAATTTTCGCCGAAATGTTGTAATTGCTGTCACGGTAATTAATGACGCATATAGTGTCTTTGTTGCACAGAATGGACATGTGGAATGAAGCAGTGTAAATATCTGTACGCGAAATTTCATTGTATGACAACCTATAGTCGGATGCAACTTTAGAAATCCGCGGCATTTCCTCCTCAAAGGCGGATGTACACAAGCATGCACCAATGGGCGCGCACTCCGGACTGACGTCTTGAGCTGGACTGCCGTTGTCCCCGCCTTCGGAGAACATTGCCGAGTGCATGAGCGGGACTATTTCTTTAGTCGCGGAGGCGATCGGCTGCCGCGCTTCGGCCGTCTGGGCAGGGTGGCTAGAATGGCCACCCTACCCAGACGGCCGAAACGCGGCATTCTAGCCACCCTAGTCTGGGCGGGGCCTCTCCGGACTTCTTAAGTTGTACCCGACTACGGTCGTCCTGCCTCTAGACCTTCATGTCACGTCGCGATTTTTAGTAACGAAGAGCCCATGCGAGTTCTACAATGCTTGCATGGCTGCAGAGCTTGTATGGCTGTGGCCGCCGTGAAGCACACGTTGTCAGCGGAAAACACGGAATAGTGGGCATGTGCCTCGGTTGTAGAAACATTATCAATTATCCTCATCATCATAAGCATAGCCAATCCCCAGCGTGGCGCCTCTGAGGAACGTGAGTATAACTTCGTAGCCCTTGATTTTCAAGAATTCCTTACCACACCTGCACGATTTCTCTCTCCTTTTCAGAATTATATGGAGAACATAAAATAATAAAAAAAACAATTATTAGTTTACGCTTTCATAATTTTGTTCACTTTTCAGGGCTTCTGTCATTTGGAGTTTCTGTGCTGGGACACTCGGAGAGGAATATGCGTGTTGCTGTGTAAAAATTTATATATAAATCGACTTGATTGTCCCATCAATCGCTAATAAATATTAGCTCATGGTCTATTCTCTCATAACGACTTTTCCCCCTTTGTTTTCTTTCATTTTGTTTTTGGGGTTAAATTAGTATTGTAATATTAATAGTCATTAGGAACAACTATTCAATCGAATCGGTGCCTTAATGTCTAGCATGAACTGGGATTTTTTAAAATCAATATTCATCCGCCCGACTCCACGAGTGAGCAGGTGTTGTACTTTCATCGTTGGCACATACCCAATGTAGGGTATTAGCCGAGTAGTGAGTGAGTGGGTACAACTATCAATGGATCATCGTCATCACCCACCCAGTGGGTTAATGACACTTTTCATAATCATCACTTTTGAAGAATATCATTGCCAGAAGCACCATCCTGCTGTTCGGCCTCTAACCGTCAGTTCCTGGTACCGTCACTAGCTCACGTTCTTGCTCGACTACCACCACAGGGTCCAGCGATAACCGTCTGCGCACAGGGCGGAATTCAGCAGCCGAGCGGTGAGGCACTGATTCTCTTGCAAACGACAACTTTTTTCCAATATATTCGGCTTCGTTGCATTTAAAGTCTTCTTCGTCCTCCTAATGGCAGGGGACATACCTACATCGTTTTACTATACCGTAAGGGATACTCGCGCAAATAAACAAAAAAATTGAATGTGACTGATAAAAGAATTTTGCTGAAACCGTCGAAGATGGTTGTCAACGTAAGCGAACGGTCAAACGCTTCGAGAAAGCCATGTTCGCTCGGTAAAGGAACGATGTGGCTGAGGGCCTGCGTCTGTCGCAGTGAGGATGTCCAGTTGGCGGTGTTTGCGCGATTCCGTCAAGAACGGCATCATCCATCAGCATCACTGCGGTATAGAGTGTGCCCCAGCTAACTATATCGCTAGAGTTTAAAAAATATGCCGCCGCGACCAAGTGCATGTTGCTGACTATTGCATGGAGTATATCGCACAATTTTTTGTGTTATGCTGCATTGCTTAATTAGGCGAGATCACTCTAGTAATCTTTAAAGCAACGAAGATGGGCGAAAGATTCCAATTAGAAAGCTGCAGATTGGTTTGCAAAACGTCCGATTGGACAGTTTCTAACTTCCTATTTATGAAGTATTAGTGTTTTTCTGCTTCCTGCGGATGCCCGCGAAATACAAAAAAAAGAAGAAAAACGCTTGACATACCCGCTTGCGCGCCGTAATTGCAGTGCTTCCAAGCGTACCGCGTACGAACGATATGCTTCACTCGCGGCGGCTCGTGCCAGCGATAAGCAGACACAGCGGCTGTCGCTTGTGCGAGGCATAGAGTTTCCTACAATACTTACTAGAGCGAACTCTGGCGCTAGTGTCTATGGGAGCTGCAATGCATGGCGCTTCAGTCAGCATGGGAATGATGGGTAGTACACGGATTTGTCTAAACTTCGTACTTTCGGCTCCGTTTGGCTGGGCGTCGCCTGCATCCGCTTTGTCGCAAGATGAAGTTCAGCAAACGTTCAACAGTTCCACTTCACCACTTAACTTTTTTAGGCTCACCAATTCAAATCTGGTCACGAAGTTCACAACGATCCATTCTTTTATCTGAAAGAAAACCAAAACACAGCAATAAATAAAGCCACAAGTGCGTTCGAAGCCCGCAAGTACAAAGACTAGGCAAATCCGTGTACTACCCATCATTCCCATGGTGGCTGAACGATCGCAGCGCCAGAGTTCCCTCTAGTTAATTTTAGGAAACTCTATGGTGCGAGGTTCGTCATCGCGCAGCCACCACCATCGTCGCTGTGCTGTCGCCTTCTAAGCCGCATCACACGTGGCCGGGGCACCCTGTGCATGAATGTATATGTATGAGCCAAGTGGCAATACATGTGTTGCTCCAGCGGCAACGCGACTGCTGTCCTCCTCTGCTGTATATATACGTATACGTCAACCCGCTATCAATGCGATGGTGACAGCGACGATCTTTATCGGAATGCCTTTTGAAATGAGCCGCCCACACATATCCACCTAACCTACTTAATTTAATTGGAACTTTGAGAAGATCACAGATCAGACCAAAATATTTGCACCTTTTAAGTGAAGTGCAGTCATGATGACTTCGGGTAGCAGCATAGGTCGGCAAATAAATTTGGAGCTCACTCAGATTCACTCATGAAATATAGTTTGCCCTTAGGGCTAACACGGACTCAGACTCAGCAAAATTTTCATCAATCGGATTCACTCGGACTCAGACTCACTAAAATTTTTCTCATCCGGACTCACTCGCACTCAAACTCACCCAAAATATTACTCATTCAGACTCAGACTCAGGCTCAACACTCTATCTGAGTCTGAGTGAGTAGACTCATGAGGCCGTTAGCGCATAATTAGCTTTTTCAACTATGGTGTCGACGCCAATATCTCGCATAAATAGTGCTCTACTTGGCGCCTTTTGATCCCGTACCTTCAAATATGAGTTATCAGTGGTTGCAATCCAGTAAGGACATTTTTATTTGAAAGATGACTCACACGAAATATTTTTATCAAGAACTACGTGTGAAAGAGGATGCGGAGGAAGGAGGTGCCACTAACAAACAAGGAAAACAAGATACGCTAACAAATTTTTCACGCAATCCATATGTTATCCAAGAAAAGCCAACTCTCTGTTTGACAAGGCTATACATGGTGAGCTAACACATTCGTCACCAAGCATTTTGATAGCTTTCGCGTCAATTTCCCGTGTGAGCTGATTGTAGCTGCGACCCAGGATGACACAGTTTTGGAAACAAGGTGCGCAACCACATCTGTTGCAGCGCACCGCAAGAAACCCACCAGCTGTAGAAAAATTCATAGCGTTGTGTATCACCTTATTGTAAGTCTCATGCAAACGTGGCCTTGAAGGAAAACCGCGGTGATGGCACGAAACGGTCCGGAGAATAATTTGACCTCTCGGGCGAGTCAAAGCGATGCAGAGTGGACAAAACATGACGCACATACGTAATCATGATTAGAGATGGACGCAGTCATAAAAAGGTCATTTGGTGATTAGTGGCGTTTAATTAGTGACAGTTCATCAGTTAATGTTAATCCGCTAGAGTTAACTAGTGATAGTTAATTAGTGATGTTAATTAGCGAACGTTCATTGGACCTCGACATATGGGTGGATGGTAAATTCACGTTCTGCGTGCGTCTTTAATGCAAAGCAAAGGTGCCAGGGCTTTCGCCTTCGAGTAGTCTTGGCGAATGCATAAGAGACGCGGCGATTTTTGTTTTTTACTCGTCTCTGCGTTGCTTACATAGCGTTAGCTCCACACGGAAAAAAAACAAAGAAGCATCCCAGTCAGATCTTGGATCTCTTAAGTGGGTGCATATGGAAAGTGCCGTGTATTTCGACGCCTCTAATCTTTATCTCTTCTTCTTTTTCTTGACTTTTTTTAGTTTGCTTTCATCACAATCTCGGGACGCAACAGCACTGACAGGTGAAAAGTCATGGCTAGCAGTGAAGGTGAGTGTGTCGTCAAGGCAGTTGCTGAGTTCCGCGCTACAGACTTCTAGCCACGTCAGGCGCCGGCGCAGTTTCGCGGCGACTGTCTTTTGTTCTGTTTTTTTCTCGTCTTGGCTCGTGCTAGCCCTGGCTTCCGTATCTACTACGTATACAGGATGTTTCAAGAAATCTGTCTTCAGAAGTGAGGAAAGAGATATTTCCAGGCTACCTTCATAATTACTTTTTTTTGTAGTGGCAGGCATCTTAAGACGATTAGAAGCATCAGTTACGATAGGAATAAGAAATTAGGCTAATTAAGCTTTTAATTAGTGGAGACAGGCGGTCGGGTCAAATGAGAAAATTGCAGCCCTTCCTACGAAGAGCCTGCTGCCGCTTTTAGATTTCACAAAAGCAGCTGATAATTAGGAAATCTGGCATTTCGTTGGCAAAACCAAAACTCGGAAGAGCGCAACTGCGCCATGGTACCAACCATCGATAGACTTGGCTTCGTGGTTTTGCGAGTTTCGTTTGCGATTACAGCACGTGTGGCGCACGTACGTTAACATATGCAGGATAACCGATACCACTGTAATTACCGCCGTGAACTGTGACGTCATTCTGGTCGTTTGCTAGTTGCGTTCATCGGAGCTTCGGTTTTTCCGGTGAATCTTTTTGAATTTCATTGTTCCGCAATAATTACCAGAGGCCGACTTCAAAATCTCAAAGCGGCAATGGGCTTTTCGCAGGAAGGACAGCGATTCTCTCATTTGACCCGACCGCCTGTCTCCGCTCATTGAAAAGTTAATTTAATTTATTTTATTAGGGCCGTAAATGATGTGTCTAGTCATGTTAAGGCGTCTCCCACCACAGAAAACGGCAAGTACGGAGGCAGCGAGCAAATATTTCACTTCCCTTATTTTTGATGATTTTCGGACACATTTCTTGAAACACCCTGTATAAGGCGTGGTCCAAATTATTTCGCTGGTGTGAAACCTGTAGGAGTCTCGAGACGTCATCAAGGTGTTTCAGTTCATAGTGTGATTAGTGTTTGTTTGCTGTCATAATAACAAAAAATTGTGGGAAGCTTGCACTAAGTCGCGCAAAGCTTGGCACAGCGAAGCACGGGCCCGTCGCCGCTCGTCGACCGGCACGTCTAGCTTCGAGATGCGCGGCTTCCTCCTCGGGAGTACGCAGCCAGGCTATAGGTTGCGCGTGATGTCTCCGTCGGTGGGCGTCGCTTAGCTACTGCGCATGCGCGGCTTGGCCAGGTGGCGCGGTATCTGGTCGCTAGACGACGTGACGCTTGCTTCCTCTATCTTCTTTCTCTCTCTTTCATTTATCTTCTCTCTGTCTCTCTTTTTCTTTGTGTATTTAATTCTGTCTTTCTCATTATTTCTGTACTACGCTTTAATCTCTCCCCTCCTCCTCACCATCGCATCTCTCCTTCACCCGCCTACTTCCCTTTCCCACTCCCTTGCTACACTATACTATACAAGGCTATGCTATGCTCTGCTAGCGTGCCTGGATAGCCGAGTGCACATGGTTAGGATGCTCGCTTTCGGATCGAGGGTATACGCGGGTTCGAATACCACCCCGTGAAGATTTTTTTTCAACAAGAATTTTTCTCTTTATATCTTTCTTTCCGCCTCTCTGTTTCTCTCTCTCTCTCTCTCTCTCTCTCTCTCTCTCTCTCTCTCTCTCTCTCTCTCTCTCTCTCTATGTACTCGTTCTCAGGGTTATTACAACTCACGCGGTGGCAGTGAGTAGTGAAATATGCCCAAATTCTGTGGCACATACCACGGTTCACGATGATGGTAGTTTTCGGGCACGGTCACACACATTACGCCGAGCTAGAACAGCTTAATAATAATAATAATAATAATAATAATAATAATAATAATAATAATAATAATAATAATAATAATAATAATAATAATAATAATATCTGGGGCTTACGTGTCAAAACCACGATATGATTATGGGGCACGCCGTAGCGGAGGGCTCCGGAAATATCGACCACCTGGATATTTTTTAAAACTGAACGTAAATCTACGCACACGGGCCTCTAGCATTCCGCCTCCATCGAAATGCGACTGCCGCAGCCGGAATCGAACCCGCGACTTTCGGGTCAGCGGCCGAGCACTGTAACCACTGTACCACCGCGGCGGCAGCCTGTAAAAAATTAAGGCAACATCGCCCTAGTGGTGCCAAGCCTGAAGGAAGAGCGAAGCTCGGCAGCATTCTTTGTTTCTCTTCAGTTTTCTCTTGCTTTCCTCCTCTCTTTGTTTTTGTATTTTCCAGTTTTCTCTGTGTTTTTTTCTCTCTTTATGTCTATTGATTTCTATTTGTCATCCTATTTTTTCCCTTTCTTTCTCTCTCTTTCTATTTCTCGCTTGCTTCCTCTTTTTTCGATTTTTGTATTTGTTTGTTGTAGCATATCGGCGCGAGCGCGCTCAGTATCTTACAGATGGCTAGGCTATATGTGGTTTTGCCTGCGTTACGCCAAGCTGCGACGACGACAGCCTACGATCACAGCCTAAGACAGCCCGGCCCCCTAAGATGCTCCGCACTCAAAAGAAAACGTTAAGGCATGCAGCTGATTGATGCAGCATTAGTGTTTCATACATGTGTCGTGTACCTGCTCCGGCAAAGCAAATTAACTTTTTTTTTCTTCGTTTACATGCAGAGACGAAAGAACTACCTCGCCAACATTCGTCATCAGAACTCGAAGGTAAGCGAGTTCCGTAAAATACTTTGCACGTGTACGTCAATATTAGCAGCTCATAATATGGAAATCAAATCGATATTCGCGAAGTAAATTTGACCTGTGCGGATGCTTCCTAGCCTGAAATTGACCTCTATAGCTGTGCTTGATTCGCATTTAATTATAGAGCAGGTAGCGCAAAAATTACGGGGACACAAGAAAGCAACATAATGAATGATGAATTCTTACAAACTCGCCCAGATTTCCGTTCTTGCATTTAATTCTTAAAATTCCCCTATTACAATGCGAAAGCTGAAATGAAGTGTTGTGCTGGGGTACAATTCAGATGTGATGTATATTAACGCATGACGTTCTGTGTGGGAAAACAGCTAACGATGTGTGTTATTAATTTGGTAGTTTCGTGTATGATAATTTAGTGTTCATAATGACGGTTTATCAAAGCGTACGATAATGTAAACACAATGCATGCGCCTTTGCCGCTGTATTTGCCAATACATGGGCGAAGGACTCCGTCAAGCCAGCTTTGAATGGCTTCGCCTGCCATCACATGTTTTGCGATAAACACTGTAAATCAAAGTCAGAATCAAACCAATCAAATATGAAAGACAGCGAACCAGTACAACGGAGTTCTCGCACCATCTTGGAGGCACAGGGGCTTGTTTTGCCACAGCTACAAAATTTATCCAAGACTCAGTGAACACCTCATTATATCCAGTGCGATGCTCTTGCTATATCCGATCCTTTTCACGTGCTTCATTAGTACATTTATACCATCGAGTAAATAGGAAGCATGCTCATGCATACTGCACCATATACCGTTGTCTGGCTGCGCGTTCCAGCGTCCAAAATAGGCAGCATTGCTGTCTGTTCCGTGGTTCTTTACTTCACACCAAGCGTGTGCTGCCATGCGTCACCGTCACCCTTCGCCACCATCGCACGAAAGTCGTTGCGGAATATCTTTTTAACTGAAGGGACCATAAAGTTTCAAGTTTACAAGTTTGTTCACATAATCACAAAATACAATTCATATATGAAGGTGCAACATTTTCAGGAGGAGACCCAAAAGTAAGAACTGTGTGAGGGCCTCCAATCAGAATTAGAGAAAACAGCTTTAGTAAACAGAGAAATGGATTGCTTATACAGGATTGGATTGGCTATACATACACATATATAAAAAAAATAAAACATTACATAGAGGAACACCAATAGACAACGCAAAAACTGAATAATAGACTAATTAATGTGATGACCGCAGGTACCATTTCAACGGTGATATTTTTAAGTCAGGGTTATGAGTGTTCCAAACAGAAATTCCACTGAAATAGGTTGTTTGTTTACCATAATTCGTAGCAACTTTTGGTAGTAGAAAGTTATTTGACAGAGCAAACGTAGTTGAATACTTATTAGTAAAGCGATGAATTGGAAAGGCATCAATAGAAACTCGACGGTTGACGACTTTACACAGCAGGACCATCAGGCTAGCTTTATATGTGCAAACAACAGGTACACCCAATTTTAGAAATATTGGGCTTAGATGATGAACGAAGTGATGTTATAATTTAGAGTGAAACATTAAACCAGTTTAGACAGATTATTGTTTCTATTGTCCGTAATTTCGTCATTACAGGTTAATAGACGATGAAATGATGGGCAAAGTTTAATGCGTGAAACTTCAGCCCGTGAACGTGAGAGTGACGCCGCGAGTTTCGAAGTCTTTTTCCGTATTTTCGCAGTTCAATTAAGTTTCCTGAAACTTACTATATTAAGACTTTGCGTCCCTCAAAACGATATGTAATTTTCAGAGTGACAAACAATTACGTAGGACCTATCAGAGGGCGTCAAAATATGACGTCACGGCGAGCTGGCGTGGGAACTTCAAGGCGACATCGCCGCCTGTATTTTTTCGTCGCGCGTTTTCTCGCGGTAAGAGTGGTGCTTTGGGCATTGTGAAATTGTAACTTCATAATACGTGAAAAGTCGTTTCTTTCATTAGCGTCCCTTCAAAGCCTTTCCGTAAAAAAATTCATCGCAGTAAAAACACGTGCGAGACCGACATAACTCCACAAAAGTTCAGAAGCAACGCTTATAACAATGTTCTCATGGAGCGTACGAAGAGGCATTCGGGCGCTTGTTTCCCTCGAAATTTTGCACTGTAGTTGGCAAAAAATTAAGTGTACAAATATTTATTTTTCGTTCAGTGTTGGAGAAGTCAGCAATTGCTCGCAAAGAATCGGAGCGCGATCTGTCACGTGAGTACTACCGCTTTGCACTTTCCAGAGCTCATTTTAGGCCCCTCTGACGTTACACATGCGAGGGAAACAGAAAATTGCCCGTTGCTTTCAACTTCTTGCAGGCAAATGCAATGCTCTCACAACATTGGAGCTTAAGACAAAATATTTAAGGCTGCCCGTGGCAGATTAAACCATTGTAATGCCTGCATTGTATTGTTGGAAAAGGCTGAATTTAGTCGTAATAAAGCAAAACGTATAATTGACTACTTGACAAACATTCGTTAAGTATTACTTGGCGGGACATATACTGCAATTTTACGAACTGTAGCCCTTACTTTTCTAGGCATATGCACTTGGAACAAATGATTAGGATGGGATTAGTTTCGATATAAGAGCCATAATGCTAAAGGTAAAAAACAGTGTTGCCGGACCTACTTCCTTTCACAAAATGAAGGTATTTGCATTAAAGGGGCCACGACACCCACTTTTCGATCACAAACAAGCTGGCGAGGTTTTAACAGATTTGGTGGAGATCTTATATAATTCAATATTTTTATTTTTTAAAATGCGAACGGCCTGGGAGTCGGGCAGCACCGGCACACTCGCAAGCCATGCCGTAACAAGCTGCTTGCTGTGCGAGCGCCTTCATTCCGGCGAACGATTTTGCTCTGTTGTAAGCTGCGCGTGCAATCGAGCTATTTCATATTTGCTCAGCTTGGCATTGAAATTGATTTATTTGCGACGGCTGAAATTTTGATAGAAGACGACGGCTATATAGACGACGGATAGAAGCGCATGACGTCACACACGCCGTGGCAAAATGGCAGTCGCCGGCGGCGGGCGGGTTTTATAGCCGGCGACTTCTAGGGTTTATTTTGCACTGAAATGCTTCTTTACAGCTCATATTTCATATATGTGTACGCACAATATATCCGCCTATTTTTCGCTGAAAACCGCCAATTCTTGGGTCCTGCGTCATAGCCCCTTTAAAACGCACAAAAGTTACTTTAACGCCGGTGCATTGTGTCGTACACAACGGGAATTAGTATTATTTAGCAGTATTGTCATAGCATAATAGTATTGCTTAGTATCGTATCTAGTATTACAATATTATAACTACTATTAGTATTAGTACAATGACAATTGTTACACAATGGACACCCAGTGACATTCCCTGTTCAGCGACTTCTCTTTACAGTGGAAATTAATATCTTGACACTGATACCATCCTGGGAACTTGTCAAAAAAAATAAAAGACTTGCGAATACGCAGATTAGAATTCCGACATTTGAGCAAGTGTGCTAAGATAATTAAACAACCAATCAGAAAAAAGGCTGCGCAGATTGCACAGAGTCGCGCAATGCTGGGGCACAGCAGGGCCGGTGGCACATGCGCATTCACACTGCGATGCACGTAGTTGTAGTTCACGTGATCACATTTTAAATAGAGTATTGGCTAGGCATCGATCAGGTTCGATTGGGTGTGTCTGTTTCGTTCTGCCTCCATTTCTTCCTTTACTTCTTTCTCTGTTTTTCTGCCTGCCTTGATCTGTTTTCTCTATGTCTTTATTGTGTCTTCCTGCGTCTTTCTCTCTCTATTTCTCTTTCTCTGCACTCGTTCTTTCGGCCATCAGAGTTGGCGTCGCATCCCACGCCGCAAGAATCGGCGCAGCGGGAGAGCGCGCGTGTCCGCTGGGAGCGAAGCAAGCGATGACGATGACGATAGTTGCTTTCATGCCTACTGGACAAACGGCGGGCAAAACAGCTATGCCGTAAAAATCGCTCATTCGTCGCTTATACACTTCAATTTCTGGAGCCTAAGGTGCTTCGATCACTGCAGCTATAGGTCTAGAATTGTCGATGCTGATCATCATTATCATGTTAGCGCTTATATACGGGAAACTTGATCGACTCATTAATTCACAGCGTCAGAAGACCAGGCCCATGTGAGCCGTAAGGAATCGGACAAGGGCATGTCACGTGAGTGTCTTTCTTCGTGGATTGACTGATAAACCAGCGTTGAAGAAGACAGCGCAGAATAGTAATAATTGGTGGATGTTTTACGTGCCAAAACCAGAATATGAATATCAGAGAAGCCGTGTTGTAGGATTTCAACCATATAGGGTTCTCTTACGTGCACCTAAGTTTAAGTACACGGCCCTCTATAGCGTTTTCGCCTCCGTCGAAAATGTAGCCGCCGCACAGAAAGGAATATGATAGGGGGTAACGTTAAGGGACAAGAAGAAAGAGAGGATCATGAAACAAATGCGTGTTAAGGACATCGTAGTTTAAAAAAAAAAGAAATGGGCATTGTAGGACATGTAGACAGAAGGCGAGATAACCTCACAGACTGCATTCCAAGAGAAGGCAAACGCGCGAAGGGAGGGAGACAAAGTTGGGTGAGTAGATTAAATTAAGAAGTTCGCGTGGCCGAAGCAAGCGCAGGACCGGGTTAAATGGAGGAACATGGAAAAGGCATTTCCCCTGCAGTGGGCGTAGTCGGGCTGATTATTATTGTTATGACGATATCCTGCGATTGACCTGTCTGGCTGTTCCTTGCTGTCTCAGCTTTTCTCGCTTGTTCCTTTTTTAAAGCGACAGCGTTAAAGAGCCTATTTCGCAGAAACTCCGGTGTCGGCGTCGTTTGTTGTGAGCGAGAAATCATCTCGTCCGTGACCAAAAAATCGAGAAAGATACAAATAAAATAAATAATAAAAAAGCTTAGGTTCCACTGAGAATCGAACCCACGCCATCTGCGTGGCAAGCAGGTCTTCTACCATAGAGCCACGTTATTGCTTGAAACTGCTTCAGAAAAAAACTACATGAATGTCATGTAGTGGAAGGCGTCTCCTTAACCCATGTAATATTGCGTGGAAGAAGCGTAGAATCGCGCCAGGCGTCAAAACATGAGACTTGCGAAACGAGTGAGTGTTTTAAAAGCCCACCCATTACAAAGCGCTCAGGACATTGTCACCAGGTCGTGACGTCGACGAAGGCAGCAGTCGGCGTGTCCAAGGTGAAACTCTTTATTTGGCCGAACTTGTGGCCGGGAAACGGAAAGTCAAGTGCAGCGATACACACTACACAATGATAGCGGCGAACAGAGCGTCGGCCGTCGATAACCTGCTATGCGGTAAGGCGCGCCAGCATTTATACATGCGGCATCGAACATTCGAGCCTTATCGCTGGTGGCCGCATTAGTTCGAGAATAATCTCAACTGTTCGCGTTTGCGCGCTCAAGCCTATAAGAAGATTCTAAGATAATCTGAAAGGTTCCCAGACATTAGGGCGCGGCTTGCGCAAGGCGGCGGCTACGCGTGCAATGGACTAGTGACATAAACAATAAACATAACAAAAAGAAGCGCGCGTGGCAGTATATTTTGAAACGGCCAATGTTACGCGCACAGTCGAATTCGTTTCCTTACGGCACGGCTGAGGCATGGACCGAGAACAAAGCGAGGCGGTCAATTGAGAAGGCGATGTGCACGGGGCCCGATTAAGCTATCGCATTCTACTCTTGAAGGCGAAGCTCAAGCGTCCTCCAAGATTTTCATTCATTCATTCATTCATTCATTCATTTTGTTTCTTTTTTAGAGGAACAAGAAATGGAGCAAAAGCAAAAGGCTTAGAAGCCTGACAAAGGGCCCTAGCTTGCTCGAAACACAATGCGGCAGACAGGCCATCACGCACAGTTCGTAAAAGGAAAAAGAAAAAAAAAAAACGAAAGAGAAAGACAGAGAAAGATGCATATTCAAAACTGATATAACGCATCTAATATTAAAGCATTATTAGAGATGCACATATATGCACCAATACCACACTAATAATATGACAAATACTCGTGATACACTAGATCTAATTGCTCATCGCACATAAAGCAAAACAAACAAATATACACGAACCATGAAACAGGATTGATCCCTCCGCGATAGGAATCGGTATAACACGAAAGTAAAACGCTTCTTTACAGAAGTATTGAATGTTTACTGTACATTGATATGAGAGAGCTTGCACGTATAATGGTGTTTGGCAGCTAGAGCACCGTTTAGCGTGGATGCACCCACGTTGACACTTGGTGGCACATCTCCATCCCGACGACTGACGTCCATGATGAATGATTAAACGAACCTTTGTGGCAGCTGTAGTAGTTAACGGTGAGAGCGTAACCAGAGAAAGCGGTCTGACAGCCAGAGAAGCGTCGCTGATTGCACGCAAAACTAAAGCTAAGGTCGCCATACCGCCACATGTTAAACAGTTATTGAACACCACGGCGGGACTAGAGGGAAATGCAGCGCGCGTCATCCTCTATCCAGGCCGCATTTTTTCTCGGGGCGAGCGTACGCGGGGATATATACGCGGTGGTACAGCCAGGCATGACAGCCAGGCGAGGCAGGCGTGCGTCGCAGAGCTATTTTTATGGATGGATGTCATGAGCGAGTCCGAGGCTTGCTTCGCGGTTGCCACTTCGCGGTGTGTTAAGGCGTTGACAAAATTGCACGGCTCCTGTTGGAAACGCGCCGAATGGGACGGACGCGCAGCAACGACGCGTTGTAGGAGCTAATCGCGGAAGCCATGGTCATAATGTATTACTTCGCTTGACCGCTCCTAGATGGCGCCACCACCACGCCGACCAGGGGCACTGTAAGAGGAATGCGAGATATAAAAGGCGCGTTTGTAAAACCTGCAGTGTGTGTGACCGTGGCGCAGTGGCTAGCGCGCCTGGCATCTGTTGTCGCGGACTTAGAGGTCGTGGGCTCGACTCCTGTTGATGGACCTTTCTTTCAAGTTTTTCTTTGCAGTCTGATCGTGTGCATTTCTTCGACGTCATTTCCGTTACGGAAATGCATCATTCAAGTCTCGGTGGACCCCGGCATAAAACACTTTCATGTTAAAAATGACAAGTGCTAACTCGCCCAGCAGGCAACGTTATTGATCGGGCTCCGCGCGACTAACTGAATCGTCGTTCGATGACCAGACTACTTATACACAGCTCACAAGGATTTTTATCCCAAATGACAATACTAAGTAAAGTTCTTTCTTGAGAGACGCACACTAAAGGGCCGCTGACACAAGTGCGTAGTTCTATTTCAACGGCTTTTAAGCGGCTCTCGTTAGTTTATCTTGATGTTTGTGCATCAGCGTAAATTTATATAGGGAATGCCAGCAACCACCGCTAGCTGCAATGATGAGCGAGTTTACCGAAAAAGGGTGTTTCAGCTTCACTAACGTGAAACCTGTGGAGGGGCGAAGCATGCAATGTGCGCCGGTGATTCCCACAGCAAAATCACTGCTTATGGGCAATGAGAGACAGAAGAAAGATTAGACACAGAGACCCCCAGTCCGCTTTTAGTTAACGTGCACGTTGCGAATGTTAAACTACGCACAGGAGAAATCTCCCACCGGCACTACACTGCAGGTAAAGATCCACTGCCTATACATACGGGGTGGCCGGTGAACGGTTGTGTAGCGCGAGCAGTCGGTTTTTTCATTCAAGAAACTCGCTAGCAGACGCAGCCTGCGCCGGCGTTGTCTCTCGCGGGCGAGGGCGCGTTCTCGTTCCTTGCGAGCTGCAGTTCAGCGTTCATCGCAGAAAGAGCGTTTCCATAGTCAACACGCGCCGTTCGCTCTCTCTCGCCACACGGCGGGCGCTGAGGCGGTGGCGCCCGACGCAAGACAAGCAGAACGGACGTGCGACTGCACGGCAAGTCAGGGTGGGACACAATTCACTCCAGAGAAAACTCGGCTACTCGCGTCGCGCGCGCAATCTTATCAGTACAGTATAAAATTATCTCGAACTTTCCCGAGCATTGTTGCGCGATCTGCACCAAGCGCTGGCAATTTTTTTTCTTGTGTGGGTTAAGTCCACCCTCAAAAAATAAAGAAGTGTGGGATGTCTATTCTAACAAAGGACAACTGCCGACATAAAAAATGCGGCAAGCTTGCACTAAGTTGTGCAAAGCTTGGAACAGCGAAGCTGGTTGATCTTCAGCTCGTCGTGCTGCAGCACGGAAACCACGACGCCGGCGGCGATTGGATCCAGCGTGCTTGGCCGAATAAGCGACAGCCAAGAGAGGGCAACGGGCGGATCCGGAATACGCGCAGCGCTTGCCACTCGTTGTCTTGAAATCACTGTCACTGAGCCACGGTGTAAGAAACTGTGGCGGTTGCTATGGTTTTTAACAAGGTGTGGGTTCGAGCTAGTTGGTACTCCATGATCACTACTTCTTGCGCAAAATTTTTTCTAAGACGACGGACGAAACAGACACGGACGGGCGCAAGAAGCCCGTTCGTGTCTGTTTGCGCCCGTCCGTGTCTGTTTCGTCCGTCGTCTTAGAAAAAATTTTGCGCAAGAAGTAGTGATCGAGGGGTTGCTATGGCGACGGTTCGGCGGCGGCTTGGCTATTTTTAGCACAGGTGGCGCGCAGCTGTGGCGGTTGCTATGGCAACGGCGCAGCAGGGTTTTTTCGTTAACGGACGTCTTACTGCCAGCTTTAACAGCTTCGCTGTTAAAAACGAACAACTGTTTTCTCTAGTGTTGTTCTCTATTGTCTCTAGTGTAGTTCCTCTAATGCTGCATGTCCACTTTTCTGAGATCTCTACATAATTTCGGATCAATATGAGAACCGAATTCACAAAAATTGTAAGGTTTTATGTAAACTTAGATAAAATGAAGCGTGCACGGAATCCAGTCAGACAAGAGTCACAAGGATATTACCACTTTATTATTAAAAAAAATAGATAGGTAACCTCGCTTACTATGTAACACACGCTATGGTATCAGTTTATTATTTACTCAATGGTTTGTACCAAAGCTATAAACACGTGGCCTGTGCCGTACGCGCGGCTTTCTGACCCGTTGGGACGCAGTCGCAGCTGCAGCAGCAAACAAAGTGATGAACTCTTTCGCATGGACATTGCGCCATGCTTGCTGGTTTATCAATACAGTCAAACCTGGTTGAAACTAAGCCCTTCTCTCGCCGTTCGCTATGAAAATAGCTTCTTTATATACGAGAATTCGCTATAAATGTATACTTGTGAGACTTTAAATGGCAAGAATATGCTTCAATTACTTCGTTATAATCAATAATTCGTTATATCTAGATCAGACTGCATGCCTGTCTTCACTCATTCTTACCACGTCACCACTATCTCGCGAGCGAAAACACGCTGACGGTCTTTCGGAAACCACGAAACCAATGGAAACATTCTTTTTCAATATAAGCATAACTATTGAGACCCACGTGTTGAAATCAAGATTTTATTTCCACATTAGGAGCGACAATTGTTTATTTGTTTTACTGAACACGTCGTTGCGATATTGTTTTTTAAAGATGCGACAAGTTGTCGCGGCAAGCGTTCAGGTGAAGATTTGTCGGGTGAGTATTTCTAGTTTTTTTTTTTTTTAATGCGAATGCATTTCTTAGTCGGGCTATGTAAGGCATCCGGCGTTGTCCGCGCGCCTCTCCGCTCTCACTCCCTCTCCCATAGCAACAGCTGCGGGCGCGCGCGCTTATCCTCGCCCCTAGCAACCGGAGCAGTTGGTGCGGGCGGAGTAGCGGAGAGTGAGTGGAGAGGAGGAGCGCGCTCTGGCGTGTGAGGGTGCTCGCTTCGTGGGAGCTCGGCGGAGCTCCCGCGTGTGTGGAGAGAGTGTAGGAGAGGGTAGGTGCACTGCTTCGCCGCTCCTTCTCT
Source organism: Rhipicephalus sanguineus (assembly GCF_013339695.2). Lineage (NCBI taxonomy): Eukaryota > Metazoa > Arthropoda > Arachnida > Ixodida > Ixodidae > Rhipicephalus > Rhipicephalus sanguineus. The sequence goes on along the minus strand of NC_051183.1, from coordinate 9,243,512 downwards.
CGCCGTTCGCTCTCTCTCCTCCCTGCGCCACCGCCTCATTGCAGGGCGTTTGAAACGCGTTTGTAGCGTTTGTGCTGCCTTGGCAGCCTGAAAACAGCGCGTTCTAAACGCGTTTGTGCTGCATTGAAGGCGGTCACTTGGAGACACTTGAAGGCGGTCAAAAGGGTCATTGGGCATTGAAGGCGGTCAAAAGGGAGACACTTGAGCGCGTCGATGTGTCCAGCTTTACGCCATTAAAATTACTACGCCGTGTACTCTCGGCGCAAGAAATGCATTCGCATTTCCTCACGATTCCCTTCGGGGAGGTGGGGGCATTTTTTTCTTCGTAAAATTTCTGAAATCAGTTGGCTTTCATTGGCTGTATAGCATAAAAAAAAAGAGTCCACAGTCTGCACTGATTGTGGCGACTGACTGTGGCGACGAAAAAATAAAACCTAGGCGTCATAAGCACTACGCGCACCTAAAAGATTCCCGCATAAGATCGCAATGCGCGATTAAGATATTGATGCACCTGGATTCAATAATAGACTGGTAAAAGCGCATACCGTAGTTTACTGTAAAAAGCAAAATATAAACTTGCGCAAATTTCAGAAACCAAGCTAAGCCTTACGCATACGTGTATGAAGTATGTTGACTACGCCTTACGCTTACATGTAAGCCTTTTATTTTATTGTCAGCTATCTAGGAATAATCCCAGAGTTATTTTAAAGGTCGACGTATATCCCGCTTGACGTAGTCAGTTTTTTGCATTTTTTTTTTCAGAACGAAGAAATGTGTATTTGGAACAGCTTAAAGCACTGTACATTCGACCTTCTTTCAGCGTCGTAGGAAAGACGCATGCAAGCGAAGCTTGGCGTGAGCAGGAGTGATGTGTCGTCGCTTAATTGCCACGCAAGACGGCTGTGCGTTCTAAAGCTTCGTAGTGGCAAGTGTCAATCAATCAATCGATACTTACATGAATCCTTGATTTCTTGCACGGCACATTGTTCCTTCCCGTACAGAGGCACATGTTCTCTGTTCGGGGCCTCGATCATCCCTTCGGTCACCGCTGTCGCATGAACAACGCTGAAGCCGATGCTTATCCGGCTTTCCTAACTCGTTTCACATTTCAATGAACGAGTTGACTCACGACGTAATAAAGCCTGGAAAAACGGCTTTCGGCAAACGTGACATTCGTTCCAGCGGAATGCAGGTAACACACGCAGGACCAAACCCGATAACATTTTAGGGGGGCGTATAGCAGAATACTGACTTTTTCAAACGTGCTTCTCTGCTCGGCGTGAGCGCCCCCTCTTTTTTTTTTTTTCGTGGGGCACTAATAAAGAGGCAACGTAATAATACCACAGTAAGAGGCAATCTGCTTTTCTTTGTGCATCAGATCTGTTTAAAGTTACCTAGGAATAATATTCTGTTTCAGTAAAATAAACTTTTCGTGTTCTTCACTTCGTGCCCCCTTTGCACCCCCCTGCCGACGCCCATGGTCCTCTCTTCTGTTCCCTCTTGTTGTTTGCGCACTCTTAATCATGTCGTACCAGCACGCCCAATGGTATACAGTCTTCTATCCCTATGCACATTACAGCTGCCAACGTGGATAAAACTGACAAAGACGGTAAGGATGTCGTTTCATTTGTGGCCGTGGTGGTGTTATAGCACTTCGAGAGGGAATACATGTTGTCGAAGCACCGAAAAGAGCAACTGCCATACTTTTCCGAGACACCTAGAATGAGCGAGCGCCATTATATAAACCATCTGTCTATTTCACTTCTTAGGTGTGCGTGCTGCGCTTGCCATGATAGCACGCACGGTACACTAAGGTTGATGAATGCGGGAGCCCTTCCCCTGTCGGGAAAATGGGGGCACACGAAGCCTGGCCTAATACGTCTTTATTTATTTATTTATTTATTTATTTATTTATTTATTTATTTATTTATTTATTTATTTATTTATTTATTTATTTATTTATTTATTTATTTATTTATTTATTTATTTATTTATTTATTTCGCGTTTCGCAATGCTCCCTCCTAACGTAAGGGTTCAGTCCCTGGAACGCTGTCTTTTTTTCGTTCTGAATCGGCATGACACCTTTCATGTTCTTTCCAACGTTCGTCAACCTCTAGAATTGCCCAACGAAAGGACCATCACGCGATCATGGAAACGCGGGTTATGAATTCAATATTATCCAAGTCGGAATTTCTCCGAAATGTGCAGTTCCTGATATCGACCCCACGCGCTGTCCAGCAGATCGCTGTGCTCCACCAACACGAAATATTTCAGTGAAGCGCCCATAGGAAGTGCACTGTTTCCTTTTTTTTTTTCTGCATCATCGGTAGAACGCATTCGTATGCTTCAGTTCACTTCACATTGGGCAAGCATATGACAAAGCCGCATGGCAGTTAGGCATTGTGATTTAGGTGCTCGGCCAGTCCGTATTTATTTGATTGAACAAATGTGCAAGTTGCGAGAAATATTTGCAAGACTTTGCTACGATGATGATATACTGAATGTTATGGACGACCTGTGTCATCTGAAACCATTTTAAATATGTGTGGCATGTGGCATACTATTCTTGAAGCCATATAAGCTTGAAGCTTAGTGGGGATGTATTTGCTTTTGTTTGAATGTTACATGCTGCAATAAAGAAAAAAAAATGGGAGCGTGGCCTAGTGGTCAAGGCACTCGCTTTGGGAACTGGGTTCCCTGAGGGAACCGGGTGCGAGCCCCAGCCCTGGAAAGAAGATTTATTTATTTCTTCGAGGCTCGCCAGCTGTTGGCGAGGAATGTTTTCTTTACTTTTTTTCTTTTTTTTTTTTTAACAGAGCCGGCTTCACAGGCCGGTTAATACAAGCCTCGCTTGAAAAACTAGCACCGCTGCAATCCTTGTCGGAAACAGTGTCGCCATGCTGGACATCTGCTAGGGCGTGACAGTTGCGCTCTTCGGAAATAATGTACGACACGATATGAGTGCGTGTTTGCTTGCTTCTCTCTTCCTCTATGGGCATGCGCTTAAAATTATCACTCTGTGAAATTAAGCCTAAGGGGGCTTCTCTGCATACAATACCTTGCTGCGGTGAAGACATTCTGAAGATACGATTGACTTGCTAACCCTATTATAGGGTTACAACAGAGAAGCAGCAAGCGACAACCAGAATGTTAGCAAACATAAGCAAATGACTGAAGCAATTGGACAGGCGAACACTAGCAAAGAATAAAAGAAAAAAATGTTTAAGGCAAATTACGAACACCACTCTCCTCTGACGACTAAGAACTTACGTCAAGGAGTGACCAGACAATGAATTACAATGCTTCAAAGCTTCATTGTAATAACGCAACACGAGTTCTTGCCGGTGCAGCGACTGCGGCGCAAGTGTCGTTGAAAAACAGTGGCAGCAGTTATGGCACAATAAACTAATATACTTACTATGCTGATTCAATTGAGGTTATCTCACGCTGTCTTTATGGAGGAAAGAAGATTACTTTTAAGGGCTCGTTTTTCTTTGTTAGACACAATATTAATTGGAACTAACAGACAGCAATGCCAAGGAAAGTATAGGGGGTGTTATTTGTAGTAATTAGAATATAAATGTGAAGAAAGTAAAGTGGACGAAAAGATAACTTGCCGCCAGCAGGGACCCTGCCGGTCGTAGTATGCGAGGGATTTGGTAGTATGCTTCAGGTAGTATGCGAGGGATTATTGGTGAGCTGCCTGCTCGTAAATAGATCACGTGCTACGTGACACCAAAAAGGCAGAAAAAAGAGTGTTCCACACTTGCCGCCATGGCTGCGACTGGCGCTGACTGACACTCCTAAGTTTCAATTCACATATATACCCTATAAAGTGGACGGGGAGATGACCGCCGCCGTAGCTCAGTGGTAGAGCATCGGACGCGTTATTCGAAGGTCGCAGGCTCGGTCCCTGCCGGCGGCAAGTTATCTTTTCGTCCACTTTACTTTCTTCACATTTATATTCTAATTACTACAAATAACACCCCCTATACTTTCCTTGGCATTGCTGCCTGTTAGTGCCAATTAATATGGTGTCTTTATGGGTACTAAATTACGGATGCGTGTTCAAGGACGGGGTGAAATAGTGTTTTACACGAAACCAGCGTATCCGTGAAAGACCCGTGCAGTGTCGTTCGAGATAACGTTTCAAGTTATTCTTGTTTACATGACTAACGTTGTTAAAAAAAGGCAGATCTTCTGTAAAAATAGTACCAAATTGGAACACTCGAGTTAGCTTCACGTACTTCCAAGAATAATAAAAAGCGAAGGAGTTATGCCTATTAATTACTTTACGACAGGTATTAATTTGCGATATCTTACACTACGCACAAAGAGACACATTGGATTCAACAAGGCGATAACAGTCATCGATGCATAACGACAATGATGGCCATCGATGGGGCTTGCAGCGGTTGCGTGATTTGTTCAGCTTGGCACGCAAACGTATTCTTTCGTTCGGTGAGCGTAAAGCTTAGTCGAATTGTAAACAGTCGGATCGTAGTTCCTTAAACGACATCCAGGTATACATGAACAATATTAACAAACAATTACGCCTTTAACCCAAAAAGTCAATTCCTTTAAATGTTATTTCTTTCCTCGCGCAATTAACTATTGAAATGAACGAAGCTGTAACCCCAAAATCTTTGGTATCCTGTGAAGAGCGTTTGATCTGAAGTGTTCCGTGTCCTATTCAAAATGCCTTTCCATCGTTTTTTTTTTCTTTCTTTTTTGCCCAAACGTACTACCGTGAGCAGTATAAAAGCGAACACGCCAGCGCGTGGCGAATAGCCTCAAACCTATAGGGAGCCTAAATGACCAGCCGTCTTAGTCTTTAAAAAACTCCGGCAAAACTAGCGGGTAATGGGCACGCTGTTGCCAGCTTCCACCAAATTTGGCGTGGTTTTCGTGCGCCTCCATTTTGTGTGCCGCCATTTTGGTCCCAAACGCCGTCCCCTGAGCTACACGAAGCGCTCTTGCTGTCCACAAGGGCGACTATATGACTGGATTTACTCTGTGATCTGCGCGGTTAGCAGTAGCTTACCGTGTATTCAAAGTCGCAGCCTGCACTCTTGCGACATAACGCTGAGCGACGCTGACGCGAGTTCACGTACAGCTCACGACTAGCGAGCGCGTCTCCGTACGGGCGCGTCCCGTGCGTAAGCTTCCTACTCGGAATGCGTGAATGCAGCAACGACACCTTCGGTTATCTATGGATTCGCAAACGCCGTCACACACATATAACGTGTCCTGCAGTAAGAAACGGTGAACAAAATACGCAGTACACGCAGAGCATACAAGAGACGCACTGGTGAGCCCCCAGCAGTCTCGCTTCACTTGAGCAAGTCACGAGTTTTCGTCGGCTCTGGTCCGTTGGGAACCGTAACAATACGCCTTTTATGCGTTGGGACTGCACAGCGGTACGCAACATCCAAGCATTTCTGCCCCTCAGGCTTCACTGACAGCGTTTAAGCGCTTGGCGCTCTTTGGTCATCAATGGCCCTCGCGCCAGAAAACACCATATATCGTCATCATCAGTGTTTAAGCGCTATCACTTTCGGCGCCATATTGTCGAGGATTAACTGAGATTACTCTATAACGTGGCAGCAGAAAGCACAGGACCGGGTTGATTGGCGGAACATGGGAGAGGCCTTTGCCCTGCAGTGGGCGTAGACAGGCTGATGATGATGATGACTCTATGCGGCAACAAGAACTCGGCCAAGACGCAGCGCAGGGACCAAGATGGCGCGACAGCGCGGCATCACTCTGGTAACATTGTGTTTTGGGGGCGGCGGTGCGTTGGCGGCATGTGGTGTGTCAAAGACTGACATCACCCTTTTAAACGGCCGGTCATGTAGGCTCCCTACTCAAACCTGACGCAGGGCGATTCGCAGCGGCCGCCGTGGAACGGGTGCCTCGGTCCCGCTAAATGTCGGCACGGCCGCCTCGCTGTTGCCGTTAAAAAACTGCGGCTGACTGCGTATCGCGGGCCGCTCGCGAGTACAAAGCGGATATGGCAAGCAGAGCGCGGCAACGGGCTGTCTAGAACTCTGCGCAAAATGCCGTCTGTGTATGCGTGTGAGACAGCTACAATATCAGGCTGATATTTGTGACATGTATTTCGCGCATCATGAAAGCAGACGGAAGGTGACAAGAGTTCGCAGAAAAGCGTCACCCTTTCCACTTTATTTTTAACATCCGAGTATCGGTCGAACTGGGGCTATTCGCCACGCGCTCCTCTTCCCTCTTGTATTGCTCACGATAGTACCTTTCCTGTGTGTATATACCAATCTTCTATGGTCTAACCTAGACCGAAATAAATAAATAAATAAATAAATAAATAAATAAATAAATAAATAAATAAATAAATAAATAAATAAATCTGCAAAGTTGAACCCGATCGAAGTGTAACGCAGGTATTCGGTTTTTCAGAAACAAAAACTTCCAAGAAGACCAGCGAAATTGGGGGTAAGCTTGCACAGACTCAACACACTAGCATATATAGTTTGTTATCTTGCGCATTTATTACTTTATGACGTTATAATTTATTGTTAGCTGATGCAGCCTCAAAGAAATCGGAGAAAGAAGGTAAGCTTTGAGTGTGTTCCAAGACAAAGCACTTTTGGCGGGTTCTCAATTTCGAAATATAATGTCGAGATGCGGTTCAGAATCCTGCAAATCGGTTCTGCGGAATCACACAAGGTGGCGGAAGGAAAGGGAAATTAGCGACCACCCTAATGCAGCACGAAGCCACAAGGAAATCCATGCGGATTTCTCACGAAGAAAGCTTCTTAGTTGCCGTAAGATTCGTCCTGGTCCGGGGATCAAACCTGGGACTAACGCTTTTCTTGGGAGGTCGCGTTAACTCAATTGGTAGAGCGACTGCCCCGGAAGGGCGTTGGTCCTGGGTTCGATCCCCGGACCAGGACGAATTTTACGGCCACTATGAAGCTTTGGATTTCCTTGTGGCGTCGTGCTACATCAGGGTGGTTGTCAATTTCCCTTTCGAATCCTGAAATGCGCGCCGGTCGATTGGCCCGAGCGAACGGCTACTGCCCACGCTTAATAAAAAGGGTGGGGGGAGGTAGTCAGGGGGGCAACGCTTCTGGTTCATTTCCCTCCGCTGCAACTACCCCCCCCCCCCCCCCCCCCACCGAACAAGGAACGATTTGCTAAACAGCTTCGCTGTTAAAAAGCACGTGCAGTCATGCGAGGGACCGGAGCATGTGCTGATGTTGCATTTGTCGGCACTGCTTTTATTTCAAAGAACGAAGGTAGGATCCTGAAAAATCACACATTAAGGAAGAGAAAAAAAAAAAACATTGATTACTTGTACGGTGCTCCATAGCGTTCTGGGTAGGAAAGTGGTGAGTGCCGGATTCTCAAGAGAGGATGTGAAAGCCATACGATTATTGTTGTGCGATAAAAATAGATTCCTCTAAAGGCTCACTCACACCTGCGATTTGCACTGGTCAAGCGACCATTGGTGACTGGCGACAAAAAGAGCGAACTTGGAGGGCGTTTGAGCTTCGCTTTCCAGAGTAGAACGCGATAGCGTAATCGGGCCGTGTTCGTATCGCCTTCCCAATCGCTAGCCTGGCTTCGCTTCTCGGTGGAGATCTAAACCGTGCCGCAAGGAAAGCCAAAGTGCGGACGCCCTCCGGCTCCAATATCCATGCATGCGGCGCGACGAAACACAGCCACACGGCGGGGCGATGCCGTTTAAAAGCGCGTCCGTGGGCCCTTTGCGCCATCCCTCGGGTGATACTCAAGCCGCTGAAGAACTTCTGAGATGTGCGTGCCACCGACGCTAAATGGTGTATAAGGGTGATTCCACGTAAGATCGAACAAACGATGGCTGGTCGACCTCTCAAATTTATTTCAAAATTTTATATATTATTGCCTGATGAGTGGAAAGAAGAGATCCGCAATTTGTTTTGCCGCGAAAAATTTTTTCGAACCACAGGAAATCAATAATGACGAAGAGGTGGAGTGGAGCGCTCATCCGCTCTGTTGTTTTGGCGAACTTTCGTTATGAATTGCACAAAATATATTAAAGTTAGGTAGCTGAAATTTATTTACCTAAATATATGCATGTTTTTGCTTCTGCTCAGGTATTTTTAGTTTTTATATGTAGTGTAGATGCTTTTATAAAAAACCTCAAAAATGGCCCAATCGGCAAAATTTTCTTTACTTTGAAGGTCTTTATCTCAAAAAAGCCTTGTAGCACAGGTACAAAAATTCCGTATTACGTTCTTCGCATGCGTATCTACCAAACTGCCAAATCTTGTACTTATATAGCTTTTCAGTAAAGAGATATGATCGGGCTAAGTTCAAGAAAACACCGAACAATGAAAACTTCTGACGACAATTAAAAAAAAACCCCATTTTTTTAATTTCTTAAACTTTGTCCACTTATTCTCCTCCACATCAGCTTTCACAATCAATAAGAACATGTTGCATAATGTCGTTGCACTAATAGTTACGGCCCCTCCAATGAGACCCTTAGGCAAGGATGGGCAATTCCGACTTCTTGCCCAGCAAGTGTATGAAATGCAGGCAGGATTGAATTTCTTTTTATTAAAAGGTCAGCAGGTACCTAAAAAGGTGTCACCGGCACTGAAGACGTTAATTTTGAAATTATTTGGTCACTGCAGCGGCCACGAGCGCGGAGCTACCGAGTAGGCGCGCGCGCACCCGAGATGCTCGTTGTAAGAGACGGCGCAGTGAGAGCTCGTTCTCGCGTCCTCAGACCGATTGAGTTCGAAACAGCAACACCTCTCGGGTGACTTGAACTCATGTGCACTGGAGCTTCGCTATTCTATCCGCCCTCTGTTCGCATCTCAGCTAGGCGCTGATAACACGGCGGAGGTGGAAGCAAGATGAAAGCTCTATAAGGGAGCTATGAGCGCTCGCTTCACGCACGCTGCTGCCACAGAAACTGCGCTGCGCCAGTTGCGATCAGTGGAAAGCATGAACGTGGCGCTCCAGTGGCAAAGCAAAATATGGATTGTCAAAGGAAAGAAAAGCAAAACTATCGGTAACCGGATGCGCTTGTCTATATTAGATGTCGGCAGCAGGCGGCGTGAACTGGCCGCGCGTTCGGTGCGCTGTTCACACTTCATTCGGCGCGGATAGTTCTTGTGCTTTGCTCTTACTCTACTCCTCCTGTGCGTCTCATGACGAGAAAGTATAGCTCTGAATGAGTCTATTGTGGAGACTACCTTTCGAAGCACAAGAAGCTTAAAGGAGTACTGACACGAATTTAAAAAAAATTCGGATTGTTGCTCTAAATAAAAATACTGGTGTCGAGAAACCTAAAACGACTATTGTGGTGCCTGGGAATGCATCCTATATATTTTAATTAGCGCCACCTTAAAAAGACACTTTCGGTTTCGATATCGAGGGGGTGGCTTCTCAGTGTCGTTTCATAGCAGTGTGACGTCACGGAGGTACAGAAATTCGCGACGTACTAGCGGGAAATCCGTCATCTGCTCGTGGTGCAATAGACAACGATGAGTGAATTGTCGTCCAGTGACCCTGACAGTGATTTCTACGATTTAGGCTGCATGCAGGACGCAGAACTCGCGAACTCGGAGGAAGTGTCTTGACTTGTCGGGATAATGTCCTTGCAGTGTGGCTGGCTTGCAAATGCTCAGCGACGAAAACTTCGAAGTTAAATTAAAATATTTTATACGTGTTCTCCGACTCCAGTGTGTGGACAGCGTGGACACTGCATGCATACCAACGAAGCAAAAAATGTCTCTTTTGCGATGTCTCAAAATCGTGTCAGTACTCCTTTAATTATTGCAAAGAAGCCAAAATTTCGCAGAGTTACCGACCTAGACATAAATGCTTTGAAGGAACGTTTAACGCCCGAAAGATCAGTGACTGTCAGTGAGACGGACTACTTGTGCTGCGCGTGCTTTTGCTACCACTGCAATGAAAGATCTTCACGGAACGCACAGTTTAACGATGACATTCTTATGCCCCCTGAAAAAGAAATCGACGCAATTAACCAGATCACTGCGACTACCGGTGCACGTGCGTTCAAGTCACCCGAAAGGTGTTGCTGTTTCGAACTCAATCGGTCTGAGGACGCGAAAACGAGCTCTCACTGCGCCGTCTCTTACAACGAGCATCTCGGGTGCGCGCGCCTGCTCGGTAGCCCCGCGCTCGTGGCCGCTGCAGTGACCAAATATTTTCAAAATTAACGTCTTCTGTGCCGGCGACACCTTTTTAGGTACCTGCTGGCCTTTTAATAAAAAGAAATTCAATCCTGCCTGCATTTTATACACTTGCTGGGCAAGAAGTCGGAATTGCCCATCCTTGCCTAAGGGTCTCATTGGAGGGGCCGTAACTATTAGTGCAACGACATTATGCAACATGTTTTTAATGATTGTGAAAGCTGATGTGGAGGAGAATAAGTGAACAAAGTTTAAGAAATTTAAAAAATGGGGTTTTTTTTTAATTGTCGTCAGAAGTTTCCATTGTTCGGTGTTTTCTTGAACTTAGCCCGATCATACCTCTTTCACGGCCGCTACATAAAAAAAACAGGTGCGGCCTGCTGCGTCGCGTGGCCGTCAATGGGCAAGCGCGTCCCGGTCGAGTTCACAGTTGCGGCCGCAGTTTTTGGTGAGGACGCCACTAGCGCGGTCCGCAAAGCAGAGGCCAGTTCGTGCTACCATTATGCAGCGGCCGTGGTGCTACAATGTGGTCGGCTCGGAATTTATGCGTTGTTCGTGTGCTTTTTTGTGTGATCGTGTGTGTCAACGTTACTAGAACAAACTCAGTTTAAGAGCTCCGCCGGAGAGGCGGTCCGCGTGGCGGTCGCGAGAACTAGTGGCGCTGCAGTCACGTCTAGCTCCCGCGGCTGGCGCTTGTTGTGATCGGCGCCGCCGATGTACGAGCGCACGTGGGTTACAGCGTCGTCTGCGCTTTGTTAGCTCGTCATTTTTGCGACTGTTCTTGACCAGGCTTAGCGTCTTGTACGAAGATACGTACATGATGTACGGAGCGCAACGAGGACGAAGAGATTCACGGTGCGGTATGCCGACTTGTTTTGCGCCGGGCTGCAAGAACGGCTACCGCAACGACGGCTCCGCTTCACGACACTTCTTAGGATCTCCAAAAGACCCCACGACATTCAAGCGTTGCATGGCAAAGATAGAAAGCTTACTGCGAAAGGCAAGGTCTGTGACGTTCATTTTGAGAGTGACGATATTGTAAAGCACTATCGTCGTGTCGTTGCGGGACAAGAAGTTTTGATCCTACGTGGAAAGTGGGAACTCGCGTCCGGTGCCGTGCCGCGCTTGTTCCCAGTACTTCCACCCCAAATTTCAAAGCCAAAATGTTCGGGGTTTAGGCGCAAATCCCCCCCCCCCCCCCCCCCAAAACGCACGGCGTCCCGCGAAAGCCCGGTGCCCAGTTTGGAGGAGCCGCCAGAAATAGAACAGCAAAACGAAAGGGAGGCGATTACCTATATACGCTACCGAGACTGAGAGTTGCATCACACTCACATTCGATCAGTTGTCAGCTGTCGCTATACGTTCAAAGCAGTAGATTTTCGTGAGATTTAACGACGAGTTATCGAACAAGATGTGCGGAATATTTTACACGCCGGCTCGGGAACGGGCTGCGCAGCGCAAAAATTTGACACGGTACACATAGAAAAGACGAGGACCAGCGCTGGTCCTCGTCTTTTCTATGTGTACCGTGTCAAATTTTTTGCGCTGAGCAGTTTAATAATGGAATACCAACTAGCCCAATCCCACAGTTTGCTTCGGGAACGGAGACTTACTTGTGCAAAAGATAATTGTAGTTGACGAGCAGTTTAACTGCTTTGTGAACGGCTACAGCACGAAACGCAAACGGCTGTCGTACAGTGTAAGAAGTGGTGCGGGCATGAAACATCTGCTCGGTGAAGTTGAAAAACTGAAGTTTAATACTGACGACTCTTCTAGCGACAGAGTACGCGCGAATAACTGCTCGGTGCTCACATCACGGCCGATCTGTTCGATTTGTTTAAGGCACCGTAGAAGGATGCGACGTATAAAGATGAGACACTGAAAATACAACTATCCGCCGAAAAAATTGCTCAGAGACGACATCTATTCGATATAATCGCACACTGAGATTTCATTTACCGAGTTCTCGTTAAAATTTTCCGATTTTGGGTCAGTATCCCTTTAACCGTCACGAAAACGTGTCTTGTAAACATTGCAAAGCATTGATGTTTTTTCGAGAAAGTTTTCTTCAATAAATTGTAGACAACACGAGTACTGTTTTTCTAGAACGTTTTTGTATCTCGAGTAAGTACGCTTCTTTGTATACTATAAAGGCTTTTACAAACGTGTTGGGTTGTTCTTGGTCTAGATAAGACGGCAGCGGCTAAAATTGTGGTGGTAGTTATAAAAATTACGCTGAAAATCCTCATTCGCTTAAAAACTCCCATGCTTGGAAGTTAAGCGCACTGTAGACAGCTCAAATATTGTCACAGGGTCGTGATGTCGACGAAGGCAGCAGTCAGCAGGTCCGAGATAAAACCAATAAAACTCTTTATTTGGCCGAACTTGTGGCCGGGAAACAAAGTCAAACTACAGCAATAGACTGATAGCGGCGAACAGAGCGTCGATCAACTGACAAGCAGTCAAGCGCGTCGGCTTTTATACAGGCGCTGTCGAACTTTCCAGCGATATCGCTGGTGGCGGCGTTATCTCTCGACAAAGCTGGAACATTCGCGTGCGGCGCGCAATCTTACCAAAACGATCTACTACAATCGCGAAGCTTCTGAAACACTGCTTCGCGGACAGCGTTGATAACCGTCCTTGCTGGTCAAACCCGAATACATCAAAATAAAACAAGTGGGCGTGGCAATAAAGACCGAACATCGAGTCTTAGCCAATCAATGAACAACGCACGCGGGCCAATGCATACAGACGACCTTATGCATATCCACCTAAGTATCCACCTAACTAGTATACAATAAGAAAGTTGCCGCGCAGTTGCCGCGAGCAACTGCGCGGCGGACCGCAGCGTTATGCCGTGGCAGCAGACGACGCGCCGATAGTGGCGCAAGACGGAACTGCAGCGCCGCTAGTTCTCGCGACCGCCGTTCGGACCACCCTCCTCCGCTGGCGGAGATACGGAGCTTTGAAACTGAGTTTGTTCTAGTAACGTTGGTGTGTGTGAGTATCTTTCCTCGTGTTTCTTGCGCCTGAGTGCGTTTATTTGGTGTGCGCGTCTGTGGCGGACGGTTTTTTCCAGCGGTGAGATGCCGCGAAGCTGTTGTGTGCCGCTGTGCAATTCAAACGCGAGAAGAGACGCTACTATGAAGTACCACGAATTCCCTAGCGATCTGCAGCGTCGCGAAGCGTGGCTGAAGAATATTTCTCGCCAAGGGTCATCAGGGAAAGCAAGTAAGTGGGAGACAAGCGACAGGTCGCTGGTATGTGCATTACATTTCACTGAGGATGACTATAAAAAGAACACGAAGATTAGCATTTTGCTTCCGACTGCGGTCCCAACTGTGTTTCCCGGTTATCCACACTACATGCAAAAAAAAAAATATAACGCGCAGCCAAGAAAACGCCGGCGAATGAATGCAGTGATGACGCAATAGTTGGGGCAGGTGATTGTGAAAACTCAGGAGAAAGCCCTCAGATCAAAAGTTCCTCGCACCCTGTGAAAAGACGAGATCGAAGCGTTCGTTCCACAGTCGGCCTCAGAACCGAGCACAGAACGTAGCTTTCCTGTACATAAGGCCTGCCAAACCACATTAGATCTTGCGCATCTCTTGGCATTTCTAATAACGACTTCAATATTCAACCTGTAATGTGAAGATATAAAACGCGCAATCTACGGCCTGATTGGAGTAAGTGTCGCGCGTACAAACGCGGCTGTCGAAGCGCTTCTCCGTGAACAGCTGGACCGGTGTGGTGGCGCCAGAGCGGGCGCAAGGAGAACTAGGCCCCGGACGCCGTTTCGGCGCCACGCAGCAGGCCGCACCTGTTTTTTTTTTTATGTAGCGGCCGTGCCTCTTTACTGAAAAGTTATATAAATACAAGATCTGGCAGTTTGGTAGATAAGCATGCGAAGAACGTAATGCAGAATTTTTGTCGCTCTGCTACAAGGCTTTGTTGAGATAAAGAGCTTCAAAGTAAAGAAAATTTTGCCGATTGGGCCATTTTTGAGGTTTTTTACAAAAACATCTACACTACACATAAAAACTAAAAATACCTGAGCAGAAGCAAAAACATGCATATATTTAGGTAAATAAATTTCAGCTACCTAACTTTTAATATATTTTGTGCAATTCATAACGAAAGTTGGCCAGAACAACAGAGCGGATGAGCACTCCACTCCACCTCTTCGTCATTATTGATTTCCTGTGGTTCGAAAAAATTTTTCGCGGCAAAACAAATTGCGGATCTCTTCTTTCCACTCATCAGGCAATAATATATAAAATTTTGAAATAAATTTGAGAGGTCGACCAGCCATCGTTTGTTCGATCTTACGTGGAATCACCCATTAAATAGCTTGCCGTGGT